>NC_086453.1:296769051-296794840 GCF_028390025.1 Pseudophryne corroboree | reverse complement strand
ACACTGCAATTTAGATTGCAGATTGAACACACCCCACCCAAATCTAACTCTCTCTTCACATGTTACATCTGCCCCCCCTGCAGTGCACATGGTTTTGCCCAACTGCTAACAAAGTTCCTGCTGCGATCAACTCAGAATTACCCCCCATGATATTATCTTCCACATGATAAATATCATATTACGCTATGGACATGATTCAGCAGTTGCCACTGTGTAACAGAGAAAAATAAATAAAGAAGCCAGTATTCAGGGGCGTGGCCAGGACTTAATGGGCCCCATAGCAACATTTTGAAGGGCCCCTGTCCCAATGCTTCAAGAGAGATACCTTTCCACAGTAGTTGTTAATTTTATGCCCCATAATAGTGACCTAGTTTATTTTCTGAACCACAGTAGTGCCTTAGTTAATGTTATTCCCTATAGCAGTGTGTGCTAGTATATTTTAGGAACCACAGTTACTGGCGTATTTATAATGGGTGCAGTGTGTGCGGTGCACACGGGCCCCCAGGGATCCAGGGGGGCCCACACCGCACACCCTGCACTCATTAATAGAAATACTTACCCTCCGGAGTCCCACGGCGCAGCAGCAGTGCTGCCGAAATCTCTGGGAAAATGGCGCGGCGCCATTTTCACTGTGTTTCGCACATGCACAGTAGGTAAATCACTGGGAAATTGGGCACTGCGCCATTTTCCCGGAGATTTGCGCATGCACTGTAGACTCTGGGACAGCGCTAGGGTCCCCTAGGGACCCTAGTGCCCAGAGTCTACACACTGCTGCCGGCTAGAGAGGAGGGGGCCCAGCCGGAGCCTGCACACGGGCCTCCTCCTCTCTAGAAACGCCCCTGACCACAGTAGTGCTCTAATTCACATTATGTCACATTGTAGGGCTGCCTGTACACATTATGCCACACAGTATCCCCAATTCATATTATGAAATAGTTCATATTATGTCACACTATAGTGCCTCCACTTTATATTGTGCCACATTACAGTGCTTTAGTTTATATTATGTAACAGTATAATGCCTTCCAGTTCATTTTCTACCACATTACAATGAGCAGGTCCAGGGGACCAATATAATTGGATATATTATAGCTCCCAAGGTAAAAGTATGTAAGTGCCCCTCTGTATCTATAAATGCTGAAGAATGTATACTGTACAACACATGTCATTTTGTCAGGGAAGGTGGGCCCCTCTCAGGTCTGGGCCCCATAGCAGCTGCACTCCCTGCACCTATGGTAGCTACGCCCTTGCCAGTATTTACCCTACACAGAAACAAGTTAACCCACCCAAATCTAACTCTCTCTGCACATGTTATATCTGCCCCACCTGCAGTGCCCATGGTTTTGCCCAACTACTAACAAATTTGCTGCTACGATCAGGTCTGAATTACCCCCATAATTAATTATGCTGGATGAACAGAGATGGAGTAGACTCACCTTTGGGTGTGGTATAATAGATCTACACTGTCTAGGTAGACAGTCAATAGGTCAACAATATATGGTTGACATGCATTAGGTCGGCAGGTACAAAAGGTTGACAAGTACAGAAGGTTGACAGATGAAAGGTCATCAGTGGTCAACAGGTCCAAAAGATTGACAGGGTGAAAAGGTCGACATGAAAATAATCAACACAAAAATGGTACACACGTTTTTTTTTTTTTTTTTTGTGGGGACAAATGTTGTCTATTTCATGTTCTGTGACCACCATCAGTAAAACGTGTACCCTTGCGAGCTCGCCTTGCTCGCTATGCTTCGGGCAAGGTGGTTTGCTCCACTACCGCTTCGCTCACCACAGGTTACTATTCCCAATCGTAGTCCACGTGGATAGTAAATCAAGCAAATGTTGGAAAACCCTGTGATTGAGACTATTTAATTGGTTCTGATTGTTTGTACTTATCTTTGCACATCACTCATTATCAACCTATATATATATTTTTATTTTATTTTTTATTTATTTATTTTTTTAGGGAGGGGGGGGAAAGTTTGGTTACTTAGGGGGTCATTTCCGACCTGTTCGCACGCAGCAGTTTATCGCTGCGGTGCGAACGGGTGCGGAATTCGCATGCGCGGCGGCCGCAGTGCACGCGCGCAATGTTGCCCGGCGACAGGGGTCGCCGGGTTACGTCGCGTCTAGAGAACAAAGCGGTCGCAGAGCGGACCGCTAAGAAGATTGACAGGAAGAAGGCGGACCTGGGCGTATCTACAGCGTTGGCGGCCGTTTTCGGGGAGTGGATTGGAAAACGCAGGCGTGTCCAGAACAACAGAGGGCGGATGTCTGACGTCAGAAGCAGCTTCAGCATCGCAGGGATCATCGCACAGGGTAAGTAGGTATAGGGCTGGTCAAGTTCTGCTTGAAAATTTTTTGGCTCAGCAGGGCTGCACAAGCAATCGCAGCCCTGTTAAGCTAAAATACACTCACCTATAGGCGTGGACTAGTTGATCGCAGCAGCAGCAAAACGTTGCTGGCTGCGATCAACTCGGAATGACCCCCTTAGTTACTTCTATTTTTGATAATATACAAAATTGAAGGAATATTTATATGTAAATTAAGTAGAGCCTACGAAAATTATGTCATTTACTTTGTGGTAAAACTGCACTGCAGTTTTTCTTTAGTTAAACTTGGCATTATGGTGGTGATTCCGAGTTGATCGCTAGCTGCATTTGTTCGCAGCGCAGCGATCAGGCTAAAAAAATGGCAGTTCTGCGCATGCGTATGCGGTGCAATGCGCACGCGCGACGTATGGGCACAACGAACGATGCCGTTTTGCACAGGGTCTAGCAATGCATTTCAGTCGCACTGCTTGCCGCAGAGTGATTGACATGAAGTGGGCATTTCTGGGTGGCAATTGACCGTTTTCAGGGAGTGTTCGGAAAAACGCAGGCGTGGCTGGGCAAACGCTGGGCGGGTGTGTGACGTCAAATCCGGAACTGAATAGTCTGAAGTGATCGCAAGCGCTGAGTAGGTTTTGAGCTACTCTGAAACTACACAAAAATGTTTTGCAGGCGCTCTGCGATACAACCGTTCGCCCTTCTGCTAAGCTAACATACACTCCCAGTGGGCGGCAGCATAGCGTTTGCACGGCTGCTAAAAACTGCTAGCGAGCGATCAACTCGGAATGATCCCCAATGTGCAGTTTCCTCAGGACTATTTTCAGATGCATTCTTTTTTTATTTTTTCTCTTCTCTGTATATACAACTGCAATGTGTCTTCACTCTCCTGGTTACTTCTATACGATTGTCCTGTCATTGTATGGCTCTGTATGTTACTATGATTTGGCAATAAAAACACTTTATTGAAAAAAAACAACGTTGGAAAACCCCCAAAAATAGGTGTTGATCATTTGTACGTTAACCACTGTCATGCCGATCGTTTGTATCTGTCGACCTTTCATCTGTCAACATTTTGTACCTGTCGACTTAATACATGTCGACAATATGGTGTTGACCTACTGACTGTCTACCTCACTTTGCGCTAACATGTTCTGCTGGCAACAGAAGTAGAGGGCCGGATGCAGAGGTTGCGATGTGTGAGCAGTTGGCTGATGTTCTGTGTACTGCACATGCATCTGAATAGAATAGTGCATGTGGGCCAATTGTCTACTTAGGTAGTGTACAGGGCGTTCCTGGGAGGTGGCAATTCCAGTGCGCACACAGAGGTAGCATCTGATGGTATGTCGCAGGCAAGTCAGTGAAAGTGGCTACATACACAGAAGCACAAACGCTTACATACTCAAATAGAGTAACTGCACTTGCTATCGAAAGTTCGAAACCAAGTTCCAATGGTGCAACTAATGCTGCACCGATAGTGTGGTCACAAGACACACTGGAGGGAAATGCAGTGTGTTAAGATGCTGCGAGTGGACATCTCACACTTCGCACCGTGGGACACACATTTGCACAGAGAGGATGGGAAAAACAATTCCTGGAGAGTTGGCAATTCTGCCTGGCAAGTGCCAGCCCAGTTATCAGAGGCAGCTTTCTTATTGTTTTGCAGATGCAATGGGATATGTAGTGGCATCACGAGGGGGGTGCGGCCCACACCCAGGTGTCACCTTGCCATGGGGTGACACCAAATAGAGCCGCGCAGCGCACTCACACCCGCACCCCTATCCACTGACCTGGGACACGTCTGCGGTGGCGCCGCAATCACGCCCACACCCCCACCGACTGTGCATGCCTGCACATCACCACCGCGGCCGGGTCCCTCCGATGGGCACACAGCCAAAAGCAGCAGCTCTTCCTGCTTCAGCGCTGCGTGCTGGGAGCACAGCGTCATAGCAGGAAGGAAGAGCTGCTGCATCCTCCTGCTGCATGCATGCCTGCCCTACCTGTCAGCCCGGCGCCTGGAGTGGAGGCCTGTAGGGTGAGAGACACAGCGTTAAGAGAGGGGGGAATACAGGCAGAGAGAGACAGAATAGGGGTGGGGTAGGGGTGGTAATGCAGGCTGAGAGACAAAATGAAGGGGGGGGGGAATACAGGCTGAAAGACAGAATGAAGGGGGGGGATGCAAGCTGAGAGACAGAATGAAGGGGGGGGGGAATGCTGGCTGAGAGACAGAATGAAGGGGGGAGGGTAATACAGGCTGAAAGACAGAATGAAGGGGGGGGGGGGTGCAGGCTGAGAGACAGAATGAAGGGGGGGGATAATGCAGGCTGAGAGACAGAATGAAGGGGGGGGATTCAGGCTGAGAAACAGAATGAAGGGGGGGATGCAGGCTGAGAAACAGAATGAAGGGGGGATGCAGACTGAGAGACAGAATGAAGGAGGGGGGAACGCAGGCTGAGAGACACAGAATAAAGGAGGGGGGAACGCAGGCTGAGAGACACAATAAAGAAGGGGGAAGGCAGGCTGAGAGACACATAATAAAGGAGTGGGGGGGGGGGGGGAAACGCAGGCTGAGACACAGATTGAAGGAGGGGGGGAACGCAGGCTGAGAGACACAAAATGAAAGAGGGGGAACGCAGGCTGAGAGACACAAAATTAAAGAGGGGGAACGCAGGCTGAGAGACAGAATGAAGGCTGAGATGCACAGAATGAAGGGGGGGGGGACGCAGGCTGAGAGACAGAATGAAGGGGGGGGGGGGAATGCAGGTTCAGACACAGAATGAAGGGGGGGGGGTGCAGGCTGAGAGACAGAATGAAGGGGGGGGGGAATACAGGCTGAAAGACAGAATGAAGGGTGGGGGAATGCAGGCTGAGAGACAGAATGAAGGGGGGGATGCAGGCTGAGAGACAGAATGAAGGGGGGGGGGTGCAGGCTGAGAAACAGAATGAAGGGGGGGAATGCAGGCTGAGCGACAGAATGAAGGGGGGGATGCAGGCTAAGAGACAGAATGAAGGGGGGGAGGAATGCAGGCTGAGAAACAGAATGAGGAGGGGGGGGGGAATGCAGGCTGAGAAACAGAATGAAGGGGGGGGGGATGCAGGCTGAGAGACAGAATGAAGGGGGGGAATGCAAGCTAAGAAACAGAATGAAGGAGGGGGGAACGCAGGCTGAGAGACACAGAATAAAGGAGGAGTGAACGCCGGCTGAGAGACACAGAATAAAGGAGGGGGGAACGCAGGCTGAGAGACACAAAATAAAGGAGGGGGGAATGCAGGCTGAGAGACACAGAATAAAGGAGGGGGGAACGCAGGCTGAGAGACACAAAATAAAGGAGGGGGGAATGCAGGCTGAGAGACACAGAATAAAGGAGTGGGGGGGAAACGCAGGTTGAGAAACACAGAATGAAGGAGGGGAGGAACGCAGGCTGAGACACAGATTGAAGGAGGGGGGGAACGCAGGCTGAGAGACACAAAATGAAAGAGGGGGAACGCAGGCTGAGAGACACAAAATGAAAGAGGGGGAACGCAGGCTGAGAGACACAGAATGAAGGAGGGGGGAACGCAGGCTGAGAGACACAGAATGAAGGAGGGGAATGCAGGCTGAGAGACACAAAATTAAAGAGGGGGAACGCAGGCTGAGAGACAGAATGAAGGCTGAGATACACAGAATGAAGGGGGGGGGGGCGCAGGCTGAGAGACAGAATGAAGGGGGGGGGAATGCAGGTTCAGACACAGAATGAAGGGGGGGGGTGCAGGCTGAGAGACAGAATGAAGGGGGGGGGGGAATACAGGCTGAAAGACAGAATGAAGGGTGGGGGATTGCAGGCTGAGAGACAGAATGAAGGGGGGGATGCAGGCTGAGAGACAGAATGAAGGGGGGGGTGCAGGCTGAGAAACAGAATGAAGGGGGGGAATGCAGGCTGAGCGACAGAATGAAGGGGGGGATGCAGGCTGAGAGACAGAATGAAGGGGGGGGGAATGCAGGCTGAGAAACAGAATGAGGAGGGGGGGGGGAATGCAGGCTGAGAAACAGAATGAAGGGGGGGGGATGCAGGCTGAGAGACAGAATGAAGGGGGGGAATGCAAGCTAAGAAACAGAATGAAGGAGGGGGGAACGCAGGCTGAGAGACACAGAATAAAGGAGGAGTGAACGCCGGCTGAGAGACACAGAATAAAGGAGGGGGGAACGCAGGCTGAGAGACACAAAATAAAGGAGGTGGGAATGCAGGCTGAGAGACACAGAATAAAGGAGTGGGGGGAAAACGCAGGTTGAGAAACACAGAATGAAGGAGGGGAGGAACGCAGTCTGAGACACAGATTGAAGGAGGGGGGGAACGCAGGCTGAGAGACACAAAATGAAAGAGGGGGAACGCAGGCTGAGAGACACAAAATGAAAGAGGGGGAACGCAGGCTGAGAGACACAGAATGAAGGAGGGGGGAACGCAGGCTGAGAGACACAGAATGAAGGAGGGGAATGCAGGCTGAGAGGCTCAGAATGAAGGAGTGGAGGAATGAAGGCTGAGAGACGCTGGGGGGAGAGATGGTATGGCTTAGAGTATCACGGGGGAGAAGACAGTGTGGCTGAGAAATGCAGGGGGGAGATGATGCTGTGGCTGAGAGACACAGGATGTAGAAAGTGACACAGCTGGCATGAATCTGGTTGAACCTCTGTTGTATAACTATGACTTTGGTTATATTCCTACACAAACAGGCATCTTACAGACCACGTGATTTCCTACATGAATACTGACTAAAGACACTGTCTGACCAGGGAGGATACATTTCTTCAGAGGTTCCCCATTCTTCAGAGAAACCACAATAAAGGTACGGTGCATATGAAATGTAAATTAATGTTCCCAGAGTGACGAGAAATGGGGGCATGTCATGTCGACAAGCCCCATTTTTACTGACCACGCCCCTTTGTGGCACATGGACACACCCATTTTTCAGCATGCGCCTATGGCACGCACGCACAGTACCACTATGACATTTTTTCTACTTGCACTACTGGGGGTTAGCAATGCTCCTGATACCCGTAGTTATTGCAGTAATGTTGAGGCAGCTAGCGAGTGTGTGCATATACAAACACCTGTGATTATTAGCATATCAATGGATTTTGGGCCTAATTCAGACCTGATCGCAAAAGGAAAATCTTTCTGTAATGGGCAAAACCATGTGCACTGCAGGTGGGGCAGATATAACATGTGCAGAGAGAGTTAGATTTGGGTGGGTTATATTGTTTGTGTGCAGGGTAAATACTGGCTGCTTTATTTTTACACTGCAATTTAGATTTCAGTTTCAACACACCCCACCAAAATCTAACTCTCTCTGCACATGTTATATCTGCCCCACCCTGCAGTGCACATGGTTTTGCCCATTAGAGAAAAAAATTGCTGTTGCGATCAGGTCTGAATTAGGCCCTTTGTTAGCTGCAGGAGTGTTAGTGGACACATCTGTATGTGCGAGTCTGCAAATGCATTTTTCTCTGACGTCCTAAGTGGATGCTGGGGACTCCGTCAGGACCATGGGGATTAGCGGCTCCGCAGGAGACAGGGCACAAAACTAAAGCTTTAGGATCAGGTGGTGTGTACTGGCTCCTCCCCCTATGACCCTCCTCCAAGCCTCAGTTAGGTTTTTGTGCCCGTCCGAGCAGGGTGCAATCTAGGTGGCTCTCTTAAGGAGCTGCTTAGAAAAAGTTTTTAGGTTTCTTATTTTCAGTGAGTCCTGCTGGCAACAGGCTCACTGCATCGAGGGACTTAGGGGAGAGAAGTTCAACTCACCTGCATGCAGGATGGATTGGCTTCTTAGGCTACTGGACACCATTAGCTCCAGAGGGAGTCGGAACACAGGTCTCACCCTGGGGTTCGTCCCGGAGCCGCGCCGCCGACCCCCCTTGCAGATGCTGAAGATTGAAGGTCCAGAAACAGGCGGCAGAAGGCTTTTCAGTCTTCATGAAGGTAGCGCACAGCACTGCAGCTGTGCGCCATTGTTGTCACACACTTCACACCAACGGTCACGGAGGGTGCAGGGCGTTGCTGGGGGCGCCCTGGGCAGCAATGTATAATACCTTATTCTGGCTAAAAATACATCACATATAGCCCCTGGAGGCTATATGGATGTATTTAACCCCTGCCAGGTCTCAGAAAAACGGGAGAAGAAGCCCGCCGAAAAGGGGGCGGGGCCTATTCTCCTCAGCACACAGCGCCATTTTCCCTCACAGAAAGGCTGGTGGGAAGGCTCCCAGGCTCTCCCCTGCACTGCACTACAGAAACAGGGTTAAAACAGAGAGGGGGGGCACTTATTTGGCGATATGTATATATATATTAAAATGCTATAAGGGAAAAACACTTATATAAAGGTTGTCCCTGTATAATATAGCGTTTTTGGTGTGTGCTGGCAAAATCTCCCTCTGTCTCCCCAAAGGGCTAGTGGGGTCCTGTCCTCTATCAGAGCATTCCCTGTGTGTGTGCTGTGTGTCGGTACTTGTGTGTCGACATGTATGAGGACGATGTTGGTGAGGAGGCGGAGCAATTGCCGGTAATGGTGATGTCACTCTCTAGGGAGTCGACACCGGAATGGATGGCTTATTTAAGGAATTACGTGATAATGTCAACACGCTGCAAGGTCGGTTGACGACATGAGACGGCCGGCAAACCAATTAGTACCTGTCCAGGCGTCTAAAACACCGTCAGGGGCGTTAAAACGTCCTTTTACCTCAGTCGGTCGACACAGACACGGACACTGACTCCAGTGTCGACGGTGAAGAAACAAACGTATTTTCCTTTAGGGCCACACGTTACTTGTTAAGGGCAATGAAGGAGATGTTACATATTTCTGATACTTCAAGTACCACAAAAAAGGGTATTATGTGGAGTGTGAAAAAACTACATGTGGTTTTTCCTGAATCAGATAAATTAAATGAAGTGTGTGATGATGCGTGGGTTTCCCCCGATAGAAAATTATTGGCGGTATACCCTTTTCCCGCCAGAAGTTATGGCGCGTTGGGAAACACACCTTAGGGTGGATAAGGCGCTCACACGCTTATAAAAACAAGTGGCGTTACCGTCTCCAGATACGGACGCCCTCAAGGAGCCAACTGATAGGAGGTTGGAAAATATCCTAAAAAGTATATACACACATACTGGTGTTATACTGCGACCAGCGATCGCCTCAGCCTGGATGGGCAGCGCTGGGGTGGCTTGGTCGGATTCCCTGACTGGAAATATTGATACCCTTGACAGGGACAGTATTTTATTGACTATAGAGCATTTAAAGATGCATTTCTATATATGCGAAACTCTGGCATCAAGAGTAAGTGCGATGTCCATATCTGCCAGACGATGTTTATGGACACGACAGTGGTCAGGTGATGCAGATTCCAAACGGCACATGGAAGTATTGCCGTATAAAGGGGAGGAGTTATTTGGGGTCGGTCCATCGGACCTGGTGGCCACGGCAACAGCTAGAAAATCCACCTTTTTTACCCCAAGTCACATCTCAGCAGAAAAAGACATAGTCTTTTCAGCCTCAGTCCTTTCGTCCCCATAATATCTGCCCAGGGATAGAGGTAAGGGAAGAAGACTGCAGCAGGCAGCCCATTCCCAGGAACAGAAGCCTTCCACAGCTTCTGCCAAGTCCTCAGCATGACGCTGGGGCCGTACAAACAGGTGCGGTTGGGGGTCGTCTCAAGAGTTTCAGCACGCAGTGGGCTCACTCGCAAGTGGACCCCTGGATCCTACAAGTAGTATCCCAGGGGTACAGATTGGAAATTCGAGACGTCTCCCCCTCGCAGGTTCCTGAAGTTTGCTTTACCAACGTCTACCTCCGACAGGGAGGCAGTATTGGAAACAATTCACAAGCTGTATTCCCAGCAGGTGAAAATCAAAGTACCCCTCCTACAACAAGTAAAGGGGTATTATTCCACACTATATTGTGGTACTGAAGCCAGACGGCTCGGTGAGACCTATTCTAAAGGGAGTCACTCAGAGCAGTGATAGCGAACCAGGAAGAAGGGGACTATATGGTGTCCCTGGACATCAAGGATGCTTACCTCCATGTCCAAATTTGCCCTTCTCACAAAGGGTACCTCAGGTTCGTGGTACAAAACTGTCACTATCAGTTTCAGACGCTGCCGTTTGGATTGTCCACGGCACCCCGGGTCTTTACCAAGGTAATGGCCGAAATGATGATTCTTCTTCAAAGAAAAGGCGTCTTAATTATCCCTTACTTGGACGATCTCCTGATAAGGGCAAGGTCCAGAGAACAGTTGGAGGTCTGAGTAGCACTATCTCAAGTAGTTCTACGACAGCACGGGTGGATTCTAAATATTCCAAAATCGCAGCTGTCTCCGACGACACGTCTGCTGTCCCTAGGGATGATTCTGGACACAGTCCAGAAAAAGGTGTTTCTCCCGGAGGAGAAAGCCAGGGAGTTATCCGAGCTAGTCAGGAACCTCCAAAAACCAGGAAAAGTGTCAGTGCATCATTGCACAAGGGTCCTGGGAAAAATGGTGGCTTCTTACGAAGCGATTCCATTCGGCAGATTTCACGCAAGAACTTTTCAGTGGGATCTGCTGGACAAATGGTCCGGATCGCATCTTCAGATGCATCAACGGATAACCCTGTCTCCAAGGACAAGGGTGTCTCTTCTGTGGTGGCTGCAGAGTGCTCATCTACTAAAGTGCCACAGTTATGCATTCAGGACTGGGTCCTGGTGACCACGGATTCCAGCTTGAAAGGCTGGGGAGCAGTCACACAGGGAAAAAATTTCCAGGGAGTGTGATCAAGTCTGGGGACTTCTCTCCGCATAAATATACTGGAGCTAAGGGCAATTTACAATGCTCTAAGCTTAGCAAGACCTCTGCTTCAAGGTCAGCCGGTATTGATCCAGTGGGACAACATCACGGCAGTCGCCCACGTAAACAGACAGGGCGGCACAAGAAGCAGGAGGACAATGGCAGAAACTGCAAGGATTCTTCGCTGGGCGGAAAATCATGTGATAGCACTGTCAGCAGTTTTCATTCCGGGAGTGGACAACTGGGAAGCAGACTTCCTCAGCACGACCTCCACCCGGGAGAGTGGGGACTTCATCGAGAAGTTGTTTCCACATGATTGTGCACCGTTGGGAAAGACCAAAGGTGGACATGATGGCGTCCCGCCTGAACAAAAAACTGGACAGGCATTGCGCCAGGTCAAGAGACCCTCAGGAAATAGCTGTGGACGTTCTGGTAACACCATGGGTGTACCAGTCGGTGTATGTGTTCCCTCCTCTGCTTCTCATACCAAAGGTACTGAGAATTATAAGACGTAGAGGAGTAAGAACTATACTCGTGGCTCCGGATGGGCCAAGAAGGACTTGGTACCCGGAACTTCATGAGATGCTCACAGAGGACTCAGGGCCTCTGCTGATAAGAAGGGACTTGCTTCAGCAAGTACCATGTCTGTTCCAAGACTTACCGCGGGTGCGTTTGACGGCATGGCGGTTGAACGCCGGATCCTAAGGGAAAAAAGGCATTCCGGAAGAGGTCATTCCTACCCTGGTCAAAGCCAGGAAGGAGGTGACCGCACAACATTATCACCACATGTGGCGAAAATATGTTGCATGGTGTGAGGCCAGGAAGGCCCCACAAAGAAATTTCAACTCGGTCGATTCCTGCATTTCCTGCAATCAGGAGTGTCTATGGGCCTCAAATTAGGGTCCATTAAGGTTCAAATTTCGGCCCTGTCGATTTTCTTCCAGAAAGAATTGGCTTCAGTTCCTGAAGTCCAGAAATTTGACAAGGGAGTACTGCATATACAACCCCCTTTTGTGCCTCCAGTGGCACTGTGGGATCTCAACGTAGTCCTGGGATTCCTCAAATCACGTTGGTTTAAACCGCTCAAATCTGTGGATTTGAAATATCTCACATGGAAAGTGACCATGATGTTGGCCCTGGCCTCGGCCAGGCGAGTGTCAGAATTGGCGGCTTTGTCTCACAAAAGCCCATATCTGATTGTCCATTCGGACAGGGCAGAGCTGCGGACTCGTCCCCAGTTTCTCCCTAAGGTGGTGTCAGCGTTTCATCTGAACCAGCTTATTGTGGTACCTGCGGCTACTAGAGACTTGGAGGACTCCAAGTTGCTAGATGTTGTCAGGGCTCTGAAAATATAGATTTCCAGGACGGCTGGAGTCAGGAAAACTGACTTGCTGTTATCCTGTATGCACCCAAAAAACTGGGTGCTCTTGCTTCTAAGCAGACGATTGCTAGTTGAATGTGTAGTACAATTCAGCTTGCACATTCTGTGGCAGGACTGCCACAGCCAAAATATATAAATGCCCATTCCACAAGGAAGGTGGGCTCATCTTGGGCGACTGCCCGAGGGGTCTCGGCTTTACAACTTTGCCGAGCTGCTAATTGGTCAGGGGCACACCCTGGCTGAGGAGGACCTGGAGTTCTCTCACTCGGTGCTGCAGAGTCATCCGCACTCTCCCGCCCGTTTGGGAGCTTTGGTATAATCCCCATGGTCCTGACGGAGTCCCCAGCATCCACTTAGGACGTCAGAGAAAATAAGATTTTACTTACCGATAAATCTATTTCTCGTAGTCCGTAGTGGATGCTGGGCGCCCATCCCAAGTGCGGATTGTCTGCAATACTTGTACATAGTTATTGTTACAAAAAAAAAAAAAAAAAAAAAAATCGGGTTGTTATTGTTGTGAGCCGTCTGTTCAGAGGCTCCTACGTTTGTCATACTGTTAACTGGGTTTAGATCACAAGTTATACGGTGTGATTGGTGTGGCTGGTATGAGTCTTACCCGGGATTCAATATCCTTCCTTATTGTGTACGCTCGTCCGGGCACAGTATCCTAACTGAGGCTTGGAGGAGGGTCATAGGGGGAGGAGCCAGTACACACCACCTGATCCTAAAGCTTTAGTTTTGTGCCCTGTCTCCTGCGGAGCCGCTAATCCCCATGGTCCTGACGGAGTCCCCAGCATCCACTACGGACTACGAGAAATAGATTTATCGGTAAGTAAAATCTTATTTTTTTGTAATGAAACAGACTTCCGCATGAATGTGCATACCTGAAGGTGGCCATACATCAGAAAGATTAATCGCATATGATCATTGCATGCGATTTCCCTTGAAGCTCCCCGGCAGTCCTGTACTCAAAATATCGTACACAAATGCTCTAAAACTAGTACAGAAACATTACTAAGGGTTCCGTGTGGTGTGATACGGAAGGAGGTCCATGGGGCTGACACCAACCCTAGTGACGCCTCTGGGATATGAGACCGAGCCACACTCTGATCACTATGGCGTCACGGTATGGTACAGTGGGAATATTACTGGGAAATCTGGGACGGACAGAGCGTCACCATGTATCAGCTTGCCAAATTAGGACTTATAACCAAATACTGAAAAATTAAAATTGGCTGGTGGATATTAATTTTGTGCCAAGAGGCAACCTGCTCCCTAAAACCACCTCTGGGCATCAACGGTAAGATTATCAGCAGACTGACCCTTGGCCCCGACGCTCCTCATTTTTGCGTATAGGCTGTGAATGTGTACGCAATTGCGACTGAGCTTGCGATGCCTTATTTAATTCCAAGTTTAACTTGCTAACATTAGCAGCTAGCCTAGAAAATCCCAATTTCAGCTGCATTTACCTACAAACATGAATTCGGCCCAATGTGCATGTAAAGAGCTGTGGCATAGAATTATAATGAAAGCTGGAAAGCCGCCCATTCCCTGAGTTTGGCCCTGATTTCGGGTGTAGTATGGCTGACCGGCCGACGCTGGGATCCCGGCAGCATACCCACGCCGGGATCCCGGCGGGGAGGGGCGAGTGCAGCAAGCCGCTTGAGGGCTCGCTGCGCTCACCACACTGCGGGCTCGGTTCCCACTCTACGGGTGTCGTGGACACCCACGAGTGGAAATAGTCTCTGTTGGTTGGCATGCCGACCATCGGGATAGTGAGGGGGCGGGATGCTGGTGTAGGTCATGTGACCGTCGGTCTCCCGACCGCCGGTCACATGAATACCACTCCTGATTTCTACTATAAATTATGCCTGTGAAACAAGAATTGCTAATTCATATAATCATTTAATTTTATGACTTCACTGTTGTCTGCATTCATTAAGAAATAAAGTTAAGAAGAAATTGGGGACCTGGACAAAAATATTAATATTCAAATTTGATTCAAAATGAACTCATTAATATGTAAAATATGAATGCAGGGAAGTAATCAGAATGACGCTAGCCTAGGAAGTTTAGACGGGTGCATGCACAGATTCACAGCAAGCGCAGGTCACAGACGCCAAACCAGGGAGAGTGTGATTCACCGCAGAGGTGACTTAACGCTCTCCCTCTTCAGCCAAGGCATTAATAATACATGGTGTCAGTAATTACTTCATCTCGATAATGGGTAAAGCATGGACATGCATTCAATGAACTTTAAATTCTGGAATAATACAACTTCCCTGCCCTGAGTCCTTTATGCTTTGTTGAGGTGGATATAAAGAGCATACACAGGTGAGGATTGGTCACAGGGTTCACTGGGAAATGTTCCTAGTGGGCAGATGTTATGAAGAGCCAGTCTGACAGCTGGGTCATTCTTTTTACTGCTTGTGGGTGAGGCGGGTAAAAATAGGATTTTAATTACCTACCGGTAAATCCTTTTCTTATAGTCTGTAGAGGATGCTGGGGTCCACATTATTACCATGGGATATAGACGGATCTCTTGGGAGCCATGGGCACTTTAAGAGTTTAATAGTGTGGGCTGGTTCCTCTCTCTATGCCCATCCTACCAGACTCAGTCTAGAAACTGTGCCCGAGGAGACGGACATACTTCGAGAGAAGGAAATACACAGATAGTGGTGAGATTCACACCAGCTCAGACATAACAACAGAAATCCAAGCCATCCAGCTTGAAACAAGCCAGCAACAGCTGAACAACAGTACTTAACCAAGTAACAATGCAGTACTTAACCAAGTAACAAGGCAGTACTGAACCAAGTAACAACTGCAGGAAAACGACGCGCTGGGCGGGCGCCCAGCATCCTCTACGGACTACGAGAAAAGGATTTACCGGTATGTAATTAAAATCCTATTTTCTCTTACATCCTAGAGGATGCTGGGGTCCACATTATTACCATGGGGATGTACCAAAGCTCCCAGTACGGGAGGGAGAGCGTGGAGGCTACTGCAGAACCGATTGACCAAACTTTAGGTCCGCAGAGGCCAAAGTATCAAACTTGTAGAACTTAGCAAACGTGTTCGACCCTGACCAAGTTGCTGCTCGGCAAAGTTGTAAAGCCGAGACACCCCAGGCAGTCGCCCAGGAAGAACCCACTTTAGGGGTAGTGTGGGCCTTAACAAATTTTGGACACGGCAAGCCTGCCGTAGAATAAGCATGCTGGATAGTACACCTGATCCAGCGAGAAATCGTCTGCTTAGAAGCAGGCCACCCAACCTTGTTGGGATCATAAAGGACAAACAGAGTGTCCAACTTTCTGTGACGAGAAGTTCTCTTCACATAAATCTTCAAAGCCCTTACAACATCCAAGGATTTTGAAGTAATTGAGGAGTCGGTAGCCACTGTCACCACAATGGGTTGGTTGATATGAAAAGCCGACACAACCTTTGGAAGAAATTGCTGACGCGTCCTGAGCTCAGCTCTATCTTCATGGAAGCTCAAGTAGGGGCTCTTGCAGGACAATGCCCCCAATTCCGACACACGTCTAGCAGATGCTAATGCCAACAGTGTAACCGCCTTCCAAGTAAGGAACTTGACATCAACCTCCTGTAAAGGTTCGAACCAATCCGACTGCAGGAACTGCAGCACCACATTAAGATCCCAAGGTGCCGTAGGAGGCACAAAGGGAGGCTGGACGTGCAGAACCCCTTTCAAGAAAGTCTGAACCCCAGGGAGGGCAGCCAATTGTTTCTGGAAGAAAATGGACAAGGACGAAATCTGGACTTTTATGGAGCCCAGGCGCAGGCCAACATCCACTCCTGCCTGCAGGAAGAGGAGAAACCGTCCAAGTTGAAACTCCACCGTAGGAAACTTCTTGGATTCACACCAAGACACATACTTTTTCCAAATGCGATGGTAATGTTTTGACGTTACTCCTTACCTAGCCTGTATCAGGGTAGGAATAACTTTGTTCGGAATGCCCTTCCGAGCTAAGATCTGGCGTTCAACCTCCATGCCGTCAAACGTACCCATGGTAAGTCTTGATAAGCGAACGGTCCCTGTTGCAGAAGATCCTCTCGAAGAGGAAGAGGCCTCGGATCTTCCAGCAGTAACTCCAGAAGATCCGCGTACCAAGCCCTTCTTGGCCAGTCCGGAGCAATGAGGATCGCCTTAACTCTTGTTCTTTTTATGAGTTTGAGAATCCTTGGGATGAGTGGAAATGGAGGGAACACATACACTGACTTGAACACCCACGGAGTTACCAGGGCGTCCACTGCCACTGCCTGTGGATCCCTCAATCTGGAACAGTACCTCCGAAGCTTCTTGTTGAGGCGTGAGGCCATCATGTCTATATGAGGTACGCCCCAAAGACTTGTCACCTCTGTGAACATCTCAGGGTGGAGGCCTCACTCTCCCGGATGGAGATTGTGTCTGCTGAGGAAGTCCGCTTCCCAGTTGTCCACTCCCGGAATAATGATTGCTGACAGCGCCACCACGTGCTTTTCCGCCCAGAGGATGATTCTTGTTACCTCTGACATTGCAGCTCTGCTCTTTGTTCCACCCTGTCGGTTTATGTAGGCCACTGTCGTTACATTGTCCGACTGAACCTGAATGGCCTGATCTTTCAGAAGATGTGCCGCTGGTAGAAGACCATTGTACACGGCCCTTAGTTCCAGAATGTTTATTGGAAGGATGGATTCCAGACTTGACCACCTTCCTTGGAAGTTTTCCCCTTGGGTGACTGCTCCCCAACCTCTGAGACTTGCATCCGTGGTTAGGAGGATCCAATTCTGAATCCCGAACCTGTGGCCCTCTATTAGGTGAGAGGTTTGCAGCCACCAGAGGAGTGAGATTCTGGTTTTCGGTGACAGATGTATCCTCTGGTGCATGTGAAGATGAGATCCCGACCATTTGTCCAGGAGATCCAGTTGAAAAGACCGTGTATGAAATCTTCCGTACTGTAGAGTATCGTAGGAGGCAACCATCTTCCCCAGAAGGCGAATGCACTGATGAACCGATACCCGGGTTGGCTTCAAGACATTGCTTGTATCACCAATGCCTTCTCTTCCGGCAGAAACACCCTCTAAACTTCCGTGTCGAGGATCATCCCCAGGAAGGACAGCCTCCTTGTTGGCTCCAAATGTGACTTTGGAAGGTTCAGGATCCATCCATGATCCTGGAGCAGTTGAGTTGAGAATGTAATACTCTGTAACAGCTTTTCCCTGGAAGACACTTTTATTAGCAGATCGTCCAGATAAGGAATTATGTTCACACCCTGCTTGCTGGGGAGTAGCATCATCTCCGCCATGACCTTGGTGAACACTCTTGATGCCGTGGAGAGGCCAAATGGCAGTGCCTGGAACTGATAGTGACAGTCCAACAGTGCAAATCTGAGACATGCCTGGTGAGGCGGCCAGATCGGGATGTGAAGGTACGCATCCTTGATATCCAGGGATACCAGGAATTCCCCTCCTCCAGACCTGAGATCACCGCTCTCAGAGACTCCATCTTGAATTTGAACTCCCTCAAGTAGGGGTTCATTGATGTTAGGTTTAATATCGGCCTTACCGAACCGTCCGGTTTCGGTACCACAAACAGGTTTGAGTAATAACCCTTGTGTTGTAGGTGAGGTGGAACTGAAACAATGACATTTGACCTTAGCAATTTTTGAATGGCTTCCTGTAGGATAGCACTTTCTGTCAGCGAAGCTGGCAAGCCTGATTTGAAGAATCTGTGAGGTGGGAGTTCTTGAAACTCCAGTCTGTACCCCTGGGTAACAATATCTTGAACCTAAGGATCCAGGCATGAGGACGCCCAGACATGACTGAAATGTCTTAGTCTTGATCCCACCTGCCCGATTTCCAGACTGGGAGGTCCACCGTCATGCCGAGGATTTTGAGGAAGCAGAAACAGGTTTCTGTTCCAGGGACCCTGTGGGTGCAGGTTTTCGGGATTTCCCCCGACCACCTCTAAAGAAAGTGGAGGGGGATTTGGACTTTTTAACTTTAGAGGTCCAAAAGGACTGCATTGCAGATGTAGGATATGATTTCCTAGTCGGTGGTGTAGCAGAGGGAAGAAAAGTTGACTTACCCACAGTTGCCGTGGAGATCCACGCATCTAATGCCTCCCCAAAGAGAGCCTGACCTGTGAAGGGTAGGTTCTCCACACTCTTCTTGGATTCCGCATCCGCAGACCATTGGCGCAGCCAGAGTCCTCTGCATGCCGAGATAGCCATGGAAGAAGCCCTCGCATTCAGATGTCTAAGGTCCTTCATGGCTTCCACCATGAAACCTGCAGAATCCTGTATGTTATGTAAAAACAATTCAATGTAACTTTCTATCCATAGAATCTAACTCCTCTAGCAAAGTGCCTGACCACTTTACTATGGCTTTAGAAATCCATGCACAAGCAATAGTGGGTCTTAAAGCTAAGCCATTTGCTGTGTATAATGATTTGAGGGTAGTCTCAATCTTGCAGTCGGCGGCTCTTTTAAAGCGGTGGACCCAGGGACAGGTAAAACCACTTTCTTAGACAATGTACCGTAGATACAGAAGTGTCTACCACCAGCGGGTTTTCCTACTTTTTCCTATCCTCCTCAGGGAAAGGAAAAGCAATGAGAACCCTTTTAGGGATCTGGAACTTTTTCTCCAGGTTTTCCCAAGATTTTTGAAACAATGCGTTTAGTTCCTTGGACGCAGGGAAGGTAAAGGGGGACTTCTTACTGTCAGTAAAGTAAGCCTCCTCCACCTGCTTAGGTACCTTCTCAGAAATATGTAAAATGTCCCTAATGGTCTCAATCATGAGTTGCACCCCCTTAGCAAGGGATGCCTCTCCCCCCAGTATATCCCCCTCACCGTCTCCCGCATCAGAGTCGGTATCTGTGTCAGTTTGCATTATTTGGACAAGAGCATGCTTTTTAGGGTATATACCAGGGGTTTTGGATGAGGTAGTGGGAGCAGAATACGACAAAACCTCTACAGATCTTTTCAAAACCTGTGTTTCAGTCTCATTATGAGCTATCCTAGATGAAATCTGGGATATCATCCCCTTTATAGAAGGCACCCATGGGGGGTTCGGAATCAGAAGGCTGAGACAGTATATTGCATTCCTGAGTACATGGAATAGACTCCTCTGGAGAAGACACACTCAATGTCAAACAGTTTCCCCAAAAGTACATTCAGAGAGACACAGGGGTATATGCAATTGCGGTCGAATTCACGAAAAATGTCGAAAAACAAGACATTTTCGCCCCAAAAAAAAAAATCGACAATGCAATTCAGTACTTTTCGTCAAAAAAACGGCCATTCCAAATTCGACTTTTTGAAATTCGACATTTGTCAAATTCGACATTTCTGCAATGGTACAAATGCGGCATTTTGACAAAAGTATATTCAATTGAAGATTGTAAATTCGACAACAGTGCTTTTAGACAGTAAATTCGTCATTTTCAATCCGCCACACTTTGCCGGCGGAATCTAATAAAAAAAATTTAAAACATGTTTTTTTGGTGTATTTTTTATTGGTAATAGCATATCTATTTATATTAGAAGGGATTAGGTACTTGGTTTGTCTATTTAGGAGGCACAAGTATTATTTATATATTTTTAAAAATATATATATATTTTTTTAATGGAATGGGGTAAAAATCAGAAGAAAAAATGCGTGGGGTCCCCCCTCCTAAGCATAAACAGCCTCGGGCTCTTTGAGCCGGTCCTGGTTGCCAAAATACGGGGGGAAAAATGACAGGGGATCCCCCGTATTTTAACAACCAGCACCGGGCTCTGCGCCTGGTCCGGGTACAAAAAATACGGGGGACAAAAAGAGTAGGGGTCCCCCGTATTTTTTGTACCAGCACCGGGCTCCACTAGCTGGACAGATAATGCCACAGCCGGGGGACACTTTTATACCGCTCCCTGCGGCCGTGGCATTAAATACCCAACTAGTCACCCCTGGCCAGGGTACCCTGGAGGAGTGGGGACCCCTTCAATCAAGGGGTCCCCCCCCCAGCCACCCAAGGGCCAGGGGTGAAGCCCGAGGCTGTCCCCCCCATCTATGGGCTGCGGATGGGGGGCTGATAGCCTTGTTGAAAATGTAAGAATATTTTTTTGCAGAAGAACTACAAGTCCCAGCAAGCCTCCCCCGCAAGCCGGTACTTGGAGAACCACAAGTACCAGCACGCGGGGGGGAAACGGGCCCGCTGGTACCTGTAGTTCTACTGCAAAAAAGATACCCAAATAAAAACAGGACACAGACACCGTGAAAGTATAACTTTATTACATACATGCCGACACACATACTTACCTATGTTGACACGCCGACTCTGGCCACGTCTCCAATGTCGACGTCCAGGGTACCTGAAAATAAAATTATACTCACCTGATCCAGTGTCCGGTTCTTTTATTGTAATCCACGTACTTGGCAAAACAAAAAAACGCATTTACCCGAACCAGACGGACTGAAAGGGGTCCCATGTTTACACATGGGACCCCTTTCCCCGAATGCAGAGACCCCCCGTGACTCCTGTCACAGAAGGTCCCTTCAGCCAATCAGGAAGCGCCACTTCGTGGCACTCTCCTGATTGGCTTTGCGCGTCTGAGCTGGCAGACAGCGCATCGCACAGCTCCCTCCATTAGTTTCAATGGTGGGAACTTTGCGGTCAGCGGTGGGGTTACCCGCGGTCAGCCGCTGACCGCGGGTGACCTCACCGCTGACCGCAAAGTTCCCACCATTGAAGATAATGGAGGGGGCTGTGCGATGCGCGTCTGACAGCTCCGACACGCATACAGCCAATCAGGAGAGTGCCACGACGTGGCGCTTCCTGATTGGCTGAAGGGACCTTCTGTGACAGGAGTCACGGGGGGTCTCTGCATTCAGGGAAAGGGGTCCCATGTGTAAACATGGGACCCCTTTCAGTCCGTCTGGTTCGGGTAAATGCGTTTTTTTGTTTTGCCAAGTACGTGGATTACAATAAAAGAACCGGACACTGGATCAGGTGAGTATAATTTTATTTTCAGGTACCCCGAATTCGTCGACATTGGAGACGTGGCAGTCGGCGTGTCAACATAGGTAAGTATGTATGTGTCGGCATGTGTGAAATAAAGTTGTATTTTCACGGTGTGCGTGTCCTGTTTTTATTTGGGTATTTTTTTTGCAGAAGAACTACAGGTACCAGCGGGCCCGTTTTCCCCCCGCATGCTGGTACTTGTGATTCTTCAAGTACCAGCTTGCGGTGGAGGCTTGCTGGGACTTGTAGTTCTTCTGCAAAAAACAATATTCTTTCATTTTTACACATGGCTATCAGCCCCCCATCCGCAGCCCTTGGATGGGGGGGACAGCCTCGGGCTTCACCCCTGGCCCTTGGGTGGCTGGGGGGGGGACCCCTTGATTGAAGGGGTGCCCACTCCTCCAGGGTACCCCGGCCTGGGGTGACTAGTTGGGTATTTAATGCCACGGCCGCAGGGAGCGGTATAAAAGTGTCCCCCGGCTGTGGCATTATCTCTCCAGCTAGTGGAGCCCGGTGCTGGTACAAAAAATACGGGGGACCCCTACTCTTTTTGTCCCCCGTATTTTTTGCACCCGGACCAGGCGCAGAGCCCGGTGCTGGTTGTTAAAATACGGGGGATCCCCTGTCATTTTTCCCCCCGTATTTTGGCAACCAGGACCGGCTCAAAGAGCCCGAGGCTGGTTATGCTTAGGAGGGGGGACCCCACACAATTTTTTTTCGGGTTTTTTACTGTTTTTTAAACATTTTTAAAAATCTAATCAAAATCCGTCAAATCGGACGTTTTCGACAGCGGGACTGTCGAATTCGTTTTTTATTGAATATGTCGAATTCCGGGACACCCACCTGCCGGAATTCGGCGGTCGAATTGTGTTGAATTTAAAAACGGGCGAAAAAGTGCCGCAATTCGCCCGGAATTGCATATACCCCATAGAATATAAGGAGCCAGCACACACAGCGCCCCAGTAGGCAGTTATTATGATAAATGCCTGGCGCTGACTGAGTAACCTTAATAGATGAAACAGTTAAACCCCCCCCCTTCTATAACACCCTGGTACCGCAGAGGATAACTGGAATTAAGTGGAGGGCAGCGCTGCCTGTCAGCGTCTCTGTAGTGTGATCTGCAGGGAGAAATTGGTGCTGGTGAGTGCTGGATCCGCTCTGAGGAGAAGCCCCAGCCCCTCTAATGGCACGTCTTCCCGCACTTATTATATTATACTGGCCTGAGGTTTTCTTGCTACTAACAGTGGGATTAGCCCCTGTTAGCATAGTTGACCAGTGTTAGGGTATTGTGCTGGCCCAGGGCGCCCCTCACAGCGCCCCTCACAGCGCCGCACAACATGTACCTCTGAGCCCTCCGGAGCGCAGCTTCTCAGAACTGCGCTCCCACCCTTGTGCCGCCATTCCCGCCGGCGACCCGCTTACCGAGGCGCCGGCGTCATACTCACCACTGTATCTTCTGGCTCTGTTAGGGGTTGGCGGCAGTGCTGCAGGAGCAAGCGGTCACCTTGGGGGCTTGCGATCAACACCCTCAGGAGCTCAGTGTCCTGTCAGCGGAGATAGGAGCCATTAACCTCTAGGGTTGGTTCCTACTCCCCTCCCTAAGTCCCGCAAAGCAGGGAGGCTGTTGCCAGCAGCCTCCCTGTACCTAACTGTTAAAAAAAAAAAAAACAATAAAACCAGAAGAACTCCTAGGAGCTCCCCTAGCTGTGACCGGCTCCTCCGGGCACATTTTCTAAACTGAGTCTGGTAGGAGGGGCATAGAGGGAGGATCCAGCCCACACTATTAAACTCTTAAAGTGCCCATGGCTCCCAAGGCACCCATCTACACCCCATGGTAATAATGTGGACCCCAGCATCCTCTAGGACGTAAGAGAAATATTAGTGCGCTGGATGGGTTTGTGGCAAGGAGTAGGTGTGGTGTGTGAAGCTGGTGCAGTCCAGACATGCCAGAGCTGCCCCAAAACAAAGTTATCTGCTTCTTTGACAGACAGGCAGCCAGCCAGCCAGCCAGCACCTGTCATTGTAGAGCAGCTCACAGTGTCTAGCCTATTAACCCTGTGAACAGAGCTTTCTGCTCAGGGAAGAACTGGGCCGGAGATCTGTAGTAGTGCACTGCATTTTCTGACTTGTTGTGGCACTATAGTGTGTCCTACTGGTGGCACTAACAGTGTTGTATTATATGACCTACTGGATGTAGTACAGTCTAGTATAATGTGAATTACTGGGGGCATTACAGTGTGTTATAATGTGAATCACCGGGGGCACTACAGTGTGGCATAAATCAACCTACTGAGGGCACTAGTGTGGTATTATGTGACCAACTGTAGACACTACGGTGTGGTATAATATAGTGTGACATAATGCGATCTACTGGGGGTGCTGCAGTATCTATGTCATAATGCAACCTACTGGGGCACTATAGTGTTGCATAATGTGACCTACTAAGGTATTACGGTATAGCATAATGCGACCAACTGGGGGCACTACAGTGTAGCATAATGTGACCTACTGGGGACACTACAGTGTGGCATAATGTGACCTACTGGGGGCGCTACAGTGTGACATAATGTGACCTACTGGGGTACTACAGTGTAGCATAATGTGACCTACTGGGGGCACTACAGTGTAGCATAACGTGATCTACTGGAGGCACTACAGTGTGGCATAGTGTGATCAACTGGGGGCACTACAGTGTGGCATATTGTGACTTACTGGGGGCACTACGGTGTGGCACAATGCAATGCAGCATAATGCGACTTACTGGGAGTACTGCAGTATGGCATAATGTGACCTACTGAGGGCACAACAGTGTGGCATAATGCAACTTACTGGGAGCACTACAGTGTGGCATAATGTGACCTATTGGGGGCGCTTCAGTGTGGTATTATGTGACCTACTAGGGGCACTACAGTGTGGCATAATATGACCTACAGGCGGCACTATAGTGTGGCATAATGTGGCCGACTGGGGCCACTATGGTGTGGCATAATGCGACCTACAGGAGGCACTATGGTGTGGTATAATGCAACCTACTGGGGCACTACAGTGTGGCATAATGTGACCTTCTGGGGGCACTACAGTGTGGCATAATGTGACCTACTGGAGGGCCTACAGTGTGGCATAATGTGACCTACTGGAGGCACCACAGTGTGGCATAATGTGACCTACTGGGGGTACTGTGGTGTGGCATAATGTGACCTACTGGGGGCATTACAGTGTGGCATAATTTGACCTACTGGGGGTATTGCAGTATAGTATAATGTGAATCACTAGGGGCACTACAGTGTGGCATAATGCAACCTACTGGGGACACTACCGTGTGGTATTATGTGACCAACTGCAGACACTACAGTGTGGCATAATATAGTGTGACATAATGCGATCTACTGGGGGGTGCTGCAGTATGGCATAATGCAACCTACTGGGGCACTATAGTGTTGCATAATGTGACCTACTAAGGTATTACAGTATGGCATATTGTGACCTACTGGGGTACTACAGTGTGGCATAATGTGACCTACTGGGGGCACTATGGTGTTATATAATGCAACCTACTGGGGGCACTAGTGTGGCATAATGTGACCTACTGGGGGCACTACGGTGTGGCACAATGCAATGCGGCATAATGCAACTTACTGGGAGTACTGCAGTATGGCATAATGTGACATACTGGGGGCACTACAGTGTGGCATAATGCGACCTACAGGGGGCACTATAATGTGGCCTACGGAGGCCACTATGGTTTGGCTACGGCATAATTGGACCTACAGTGTGGCATAATGCAACCTACTAGGGGCACTACAGTGTGGTATTATGTGACCAACTGCAGACACTACGGTGAGGCATAATGTAGTGTGGCATAATGCGATCTACTAGGGGTACTGCAATATGGCATAATGCAACCTACTGGGGTATTATAGTATTGCATAATGTGACCTACTAAGATATTATGGTATGGCATAATGCAACCAACTGGGGGGTGCTACGGTGTGGCATAATGCAACCTACTGGGAGCACTACAGTGTGGCATAAAGTAACCTATTGGGGGCGCTTCAGTGTGGCATAATATGACCAACTGGGAGTTCTGCAGTGTGGCATAATGTGACCTACTAGGGGCACTACAGTGTGGCATAATATGACCTACAGGCGGCACTATAGTGTGGCATAATGTGGCCGATTGGGGCCACTATGGTGTGGCATAATGCGACCTACAGGAGGCACTACGGTGTGGTATAATGCAACCTACTGGGGCACTACAGTGTGGCATAATGCAACCTTCTCGGGGCAC